>NC_056737.1:953133801-953161301 GCF_019279795.1 Protopterus annectens
GCCTACAGAAGGGACATGTGTGAAACATCACCCTCATACAGTGCTACAACAGTTTATATACTAGTATTACAATGGCAACTGTTACAGATCTACACTACCGCATATCATAATACTGTGGTCCACAACCCTTAAAACCTGCAATGTGGTCCCAACATGACCAATGAGTGTGTAATACAGAATCATAGGTTAGGGGCAGCAAATATGGGGAATACATACCTTTACAAACGTGTAAGCATATGGGTGCACACACGCCACATAAAATATAATGGAAGCAGTTGTTGAGGTACTGACTGCATGCATTTGTCATGGAAATGCACCTGTCAGCAAGTACATGTCCTCAGTGTCACACCACATATTGGTCTGCTGTCCAAGACATTTGGCCATCAAATGTGCACACTTACCTGCAACAGAGGCAGCCATGGCTTGCACACATCTTACATGATATGGTGTGGGCCCCATACCCAACAGGTAGTGCCCATGAGCTGGACATGTAGCCATACCTCACCATTGCATACACCATGGCAAACAGTGCAGACAGTCATATATGTGGCAAGGATATATGGGATGGGAATAATGTAGGAAATAAACAGATAGCTATCCAAGACAGATGATGTCACTTGTAGCAAACTGGTCATGCGGGCTGTCTAGTAACATGCCACAACACTGAGGGGGTTGCAGAAATGTGTAGCAGGTTCTGGCTGTGCAGTACCTGTGTCAGCAATTGCCTGGACTCTGTAAGCGTGTGACCTATGGGTTAGGGTAATCAGATGTGACAGTTGTATCACATGAAGCATCAGCCAGGCCTCTCTATAGGTAGTGTATGCATAACAGCAGATGTCCCCAAACGTCATCCATTGTAATGTGTATTGGTGTACCATGACCACACCGGAAACCTACAGACAGTATCATGTAAGATATATGTGCTGCACAACCAACGCCTCACCCCACCTCAGGCCCACCATCCCCATCTGTACTGTGCCGGTGCCAGTGTACACCTGTATGTTTGCCATTCATTAGCTGGGACTAGGCTGTTACATGTGGTGTTCAGTGTTTGGGACACTGCAAACTGACACACATGTGTAGGCCATAGTTGTCAAGCATCTGCAAAAAGGCTGAAGGTGGGGAGGGAATGTCATCATGACACACCAGTGCACTGCAGCAGTGATCCAAAGGATGCTATGAGTGGCTATATCTGCACACAGTCAGGTTCAGGAACTGTGGCAGACATAACCCTGACTCCACAGCAATAGTGATGGCAATGTGTGAACTCCAAGGGATGTGCACATGAGTTGACCTTGCAATCATGCAGAGTTGGGGGACATGAGTAGGGCAGACTGACCATATACTGGCAAATGTAGATTGCCCATGCTAGTATACCCCTGCCAGGAATAGTTAGACACTGCATTTGAATGTACAGCACATATCAGGCTCATGTAATGTTAACATATGCAGTGATGTGGTCCCATGACAATACAAGGAAGAGGGCATCATATCAATAAGGGTGTGTACACTCCCAATAGCCATTGTAAGGTTTGATGGTTGTCAGTGTAATAGTATCATATTGGTCATACATGCACCGCTGATGTTGAGATCTGTAAAACAGACCTCAAGCATTCACAAATTACATCTGTCCACATATCATCCCAGGTATGTTTTGGACAAACACATAGGGGCTGTGAGCATTAGAGCAGACATAACCAACACAGTAATACACATTCAGCAATTGTGTGTACACCTGTGAGGTATGGTGCACAGTACATGGCTGGGTGCCAAACAGGTGCACAG
The DNA here is from genome assembly GCF_019279795.1 of Protopterus annectens. Classification (NCBI taxonomy): domain Eukaryota; kingdom Metazoa; phylum Chordata; order Ceratodontiformes; family Protopteridae; genus Protopterus; species Protopterus annectens. The sequence goes on from NC_056737.1 coordinate 953,135,587, forward strand.
CAATACTGTGTACATGGGCGCAGTGTTTTCCAGGGGAAGGGGCATCACCTACTAACATAGTCCATGCATCACAGACACATGTATACTGTTGATAGCATGGATTGACTATAGCTGCACTGCATGCAGTTGAGTACCATATGTTATGCATGTTGACAGATGGGTAATGAAAGGTCTGTGTGTACTATCTTTGTGCAAGCTCACCTGTAGGTATGTGTTGTGGGTGGGGGAGTTATTTTGTCTGTAAGTGCAATCTGGTGGAGTGGAGGGAGTTGATGCATGTAGGATGTGTTTGTGTTTGTGTGGGTGTCCATGTATGCACACATGTGATTGTGAGGTTGTTCATATGCCAGTACTTCCTTTTGGAATTGTGCAGTACATGGACATGGACTGACACATGAGGCACCAGGAATACTTGTCTGATGTGTAATCTCAGGACAGCTGATAGTATAATAAGGTCTGCAGCATGGAACATGCATTGAGAGGGAAACTAGACACCAGGTATACCATTATAATTGCAATCAGTAGAAAGGTGAATGACTACCCACGTATGCAGCACTACAGCTGCATTGGGGAATTACTAGACACACCAGGGAGTGTATTCATATATTACTGGTGTCCACATAATAAGTTTATTGAGCAGCAGATCTTGCATCTACTGAGCAATAGTTACATATGACACTCCAGTGCATGATATTATCGAGTGAACATAGTAGTCCCTAGAATATGGGGGCCATGCTCACGATATCTGGACATACCCAGGGTGAAAAATGGATGACAGCGGTGAGGCCTTGTAAAACCTACTCCAATCACGTCAAAGAGGTAATGGAGTAGCAGGTCCTGTGTTGTGCTATTTAGAAGAATGAAACGTTAATGAGTGGTATTAATGAATGTATGTTTCCAGGTGCAATGCAGGATGGGGAACTTACGTGAATAAACTTGGGACTGTCTGTAAACTCAGGGAGAGGTAGGTAGTATGGTGGAATTTCAGTGTGTGTGTGTGTGTGTGTGTGTGTGTGTGTGTGTGTGTGTGTGTGTGTGTGTGTGTATATGTGTGTGTGTATATATACATATATATATATATATATATATATATATATATATATATATATGTAGATATGTATATGTCTATATATCTATATACTTATATGTTTACCATATGTCTACCATATGTCAAGAACATGGAGTGGAGTCCTACCTCAGCACCAATAGTCTCAACCTCTTAGTGCAAGGGGATGTCATGTATGTATTGCAGGTATACAGGTACACTGTTGCTACTGTAACAGGGGTTATCTCAACAGACATGTTGTGTGTGGGAGGTCACATTTGCTATTGACATGTATGCCACTGGTTTATGACAGACATCCTAAGGACATCATATTACAGTACCACTGATAGCACAGTAATGATCCTGTGGACTACAGCAGAGATATGACCAATATCTGTGGATAGTCTGGCACTCTCTGGTCAGTCCAGGGGTATACACAGATCCCCTTCGTGTGAAACATGTGGACCAAGCCTGACAATGTGGATGTTAATAGCCATGTACATGGGTATATCACGTAAATACTGGACAGCATATGCCCACACAGTTTATGCATTCACACACACCTGTATGTCCTGACACACAATAACTGGTGGTGCAGAGGTTGCATGGCCACATAGGGTTCATATTATGTTATAAAAAGATAAAATAATCGAATGCACAAAACATCAAAATGGCCACATATCGAAAATTTTATTGTGGGGGAGGTGCACACTCCACAACCCCCCAACTAAATATATATTCCAACTCCGAGATCGCACTACAGTGAAGAAAGGGCAAATATCTCAGTCTTCACTGTACTATGATCCCACAATGCGATCTTCGAAATGCGGCCGTTTCGAAGTTCTGAGTGTTCGGTTACATTATCTTTCGATAACGTAATATGAACCCGGCCACATACTACCCAGTTGTTAGTGATATACATCTGTACAGAATCCCACTGCTTTGTCAGAAATACACAACAATTATGGTGGCCTGGCAGCAGTATGTCTTGCAAATATCTGGACATAACATCACACTGGGTAATTACACTTAGCTGCTAGGCATGTAACAAAGCACTTTGCAAATTACAGGCATACTGCCACAACACTGGCCTACATTTTGTATGGGGGGATACACATGTACCTGCAAATATAGCAGGCTCTACAGACATGTCACAGCACAGAGTAGCAGAAACCTGTGAGAAAGTGCATACCCACAACCAATGTGAACACAGCCACATATGGTATGCAAGCTTAATATGACACTATATGGACTGTCTGATAAACACCATCCTCATATGTGCCACTCACACACTAACCCTACATAAACTAGGACACGACACAGTGTGGTTCAATGTCTGTCTGTGTACATAAACTGGGACACAGCACAGTGTGGTTCGATGCCTGTTGGGCGTATGGCACACATGTGTGTTTGGCCCAACACACATGGGAGCCAAAAGGGTACCATACACTGGAGCAGCATGTAACAGCAGATAGAACAGGATCAAAAACAATGACATCTACCACAGTCTGTACACAGGCAAAGGTACGTATTCGCAGTACACATACTGTCGACAATCACCATAGGTACACGGACCCCACTACTCTACACACAACCACAGAATGTCCAGGTTATGTCCTCAGAAAGGACCCCTAATAAACATAACATGTCTAGCAGTCTGATATATGACTGGCTTGTTATCAGGTATAATGTTAATAAATAATGGTGTACAGAACATATGCACCTCTTACTGCATGACATATGTACAAAGGTTGACAGACTTGTGGCTGGACCCCCAAAGAGTGGGCAAATATTGGCATGTTGCTCTGATACCATCATACATTTACTGTTGTAACAGGGTTTGTTGTGACATATATCCTATGAGGGATATGAAGTCGGTAACTCTAATGGTTGTCACCATGTACTGACTGCAATCCTCAGACTAGGCTTCTGTAATTCTAAGATAGGTAATCTGTGAGTAACACAAGAAATATAAGACCCCAAACACTGCCCAGTCTGCAGATAACCCTACAGGTGGGAGTTTCCTCAAACACATAACACTGTCATGACAGGTATTAAATCATGTAGAACAGCCATATCCACACAAACCCTGTTAAACCAACATTACTCCAAATGCAGAAGAGCAACACTTACATTCTGTAGTCATGTCTAGCATATCTCCCTCCTGTTTGTTGGCCTGTCTCCATAGTGTATGTTGTTAGAGGTATATCCCAATACCATCTGTGATGCTGTTTGACAAACACCGACATAAGGTCCTGCTCACAGTGAATGAAAAGGCCCAACACCCACATGATGTTCCTAGGTATAGGATTGTGTTTCCATGCAATTGGCTATGTGAATGTTACCACAGCTGTTCCACATGCAATCAGCTACTGTGAGACTGCAATTTATTGAAGTATTTATTTATTATGTTGTCAGACTGACAACATAATAAATAAATACTTCAATAAATGCATTCCTTGAATGTAAATAAGGAATGTGTTACACATCCAGTACGGTTGCCTTTGCCCGTACATAGATTACAGCTGCAGTGGCTAGGCTTTTCAGCCAATTGCACTATGGCAAAGTGCTGCTGCAGCCATTTGGGTTCAGCGATGTAGCTCGCACGGAATTGTCTTGCGAGCTACACACCAGAATCCATCTGGGGCATGTTGTGTACACAGATTGTTATCATCAGATGTGCCATTCCTGGCCTCATGTGGTGGGAACTGGCAATGGACACCAGATTGACCCTGCACCTACATTGACAGCATGATACAAGTATTCCTTGATGTTATTGGCATCTGTCCATACAGGGCATGTGTTTAAGGCACGGTATATCCTTTGTGGGTTACATTTGATGGCACAACAGTTGTTGCAGGTGTCCAGTAGGGAACATAGTGAGGGAGCACTGTATGCAATTATGTGCCTATTGTAGTGATGGGACAGGGTGCCATGCCATCTGCAGTCCACTGCAATCACACCATGGTTACTATCTGTGGGCAATATGCAGGGAGCTACCAACAAAGTGGTTTTTGCCTAGCCGAGTGTGTTTGTGTATGAGACATGGGTTGAGAGTGTTCTCTGGGTAATACAAGGGATGTCTAAATTGTTCACCAGGCCTTAATATCACATGTAGCGATATGGATTGTCAACCCCAGCCATTCTGCTGGTTGACATCTGTTATCCTTTAAGGTGGACATTGTGACATATAATAGGCCCACCATATAAGAAATTTGCAAAACCCGTTCCACAATGAGTCCAGTTGTCATACACTTACAGCCACCTCAACACAGGATATGAATGCCAAACACAGACACACACCCACATCAAGTCTTACAGGTGCCATGTCAGGGATTGGAACTCCTATATATCTATCTATTACATCACAATATAGCATTACACAGTTATAGCATGTGCCACTGAGATTACTGATATTCTCCTTCCCCAAAGGTGTATATCAAAGGGAATGACATCAGCAGGCTTGCCAAAGAAGGGCAATGGAGGTTGTAGTGAATGGCCTCAAAAGTATTGCCCCCTACACAGACAAACACACACACATCCACCCTTGCCATGACTGGGAATAGAACCCCCACCTAAATAGTACACCACACTACAGCATTATACAGTTATTATACATTATACAGTTATAGCATGCACCAAGAAGATTACTGGGCTACTTTTTTCCCAAAGGTGTATATCAAAGTGAATGACATCAGCAGGCTTGCCAAAGAAGGGCAATGGTGGTTGTAGTGATTGTGAATGGCCTCAAAGTCATTGCTCCCTACACAGAGAAACAAATAACCACCCTTGCCATGTCTGGGAATAAAATCCCTTCCTAACTAGATATTTCACACTACAGCATTATCCAATTATAGGATGCATCACGGTTATTACTGGGTTTCTCCTTCCCCAAAGGTGTATTTCAAAGCAAATGACATCAGCAACCTTGCCACGGTTGAGCAATGGAAAGTGTAGTTCACAGATTCATGGGGTCATACGTTGATACTAGGCTATCGGCCCTAGGGCCTATACATGCCTAGACATGACAATTCTCTGGCTATGACTTCCCACAATATATACTTCCCTGCACCCCTGTTTAGCAGGGCAGCTGACATGATCCCTGAGGTAAATATCCCATCTCCCATCCAATTGTCCAGGTTCCTTTTGAAAAGGGTCAAAGAGGCACTCTGCTTGACATGTATGGGCAGTCTATTCCAGAGTCTGGTGAGTCTCTGGGTCAGGGGCACATCCCTCCTGCATGCATTGTTCATTGTGATGACAGGATTTGGATCTCTGGAGCATGTGGCTTTGAGGGTTTGGAATTCTCTAAGTGTAGCATGTCCAACAGCTGTAGGTTTGACATGGCATGATATGTTAAGCAGAGATCGCCTCTGAGAACACAATACGTGACAAAGTATAGCTGGATGATTTTCAGACGGTCAGCATACAGCATCTGGTTTAGGCCTGTGGTCATTTTGTGAGGTATGTCTGCAGCCTCTCTATTTGTTGCAGATGTCTTGTGAAGTGCATTTGTAACAGGCCATTGTAGTCTGTACTGGGTTTACTGAGAGATGCCTATACTGGGACAATGGGTTCCTTTTACTGTATGTAAAGCCCTTAGTGGGAGGTGTGCCAAATAGGTGGGTTTCCTGACTGATGTGGTGATGTGGTTATCAAAGGTGAGACCACTGTCCACCTGTGTCCATAAGCCTGTTATCACATTTTAGATGTTGAGTGTACTGCCACCTATGTGGTACTTCACTGGTACATGTCCCTTCCCAATAGGGATAACTATATATTTCTTGGCACTGATCTTGAGGCTATGGCTCAGGCACCAAGCATGTCTTTCTGTAAGGCCCTTCTGTAGAATATCCACATTGTGTGGGGTTTCAATATTGGCTCCCAGTGTGCAGTCATCTGCGACCTTTGTTTGTCGGTGTCTCTTACTGTTGGACTGTAATTCAGAGCAGTAGATGCTGAACAAGGGCTGTGCCAGGACTGAACCCTAAGGTACTCCAACTGTCACTTGTCTGGGGCTCAGGTTGGTGTCACTTACATTTACAGTGTGGGTTGTGTCAGTACAGAAGTTGGCAGCCCATTGGATGACATTGGGAGTAATCTCCAATTTGATACATTTATCTATGATTCCAGACTGGGGGATAGTGTCGAAGGGCTTGGTGAGATCCAGATAGGCTGTGTGAACCACCTTACCTTCATCCACGGCTCTGTAGAAGGATTCACATTCATCATTCAGGTTGAGGTGATATTATTGGCCCTTCACAAACCAAACCTATGTAGGGTCCAGTGTTTGCAGGTTGCCAATGCCTTTGCTTTAATTTCCATGATAATACATTCCATGGCCTTGCAGAACAGGCACATCATACTGCTGGGGCAGTAGTTCCCAGAATCCAAGGTGGATCCCCCCTTGTGGACTGGGATAACTGTAGCTGTGTGCCACACAGTGGGCACAAAGCCTGAGGTGTGGCTATGATTAGACATGACACGTAGGTGAGGTGTAAGTGCAGTTTGTAGCTCATGTAGTACACAGCCTGGAATGTTGATGGGTCCCATGGCTGCTGTTGTCATAGCTCTGTAGAGTGTGGTTTCTACCTATGTGGCCATTATTGCTGGCATATGGCAATCTATCCATGTTGAGATGGTCCCTTTGCGGGTTGGGAGGGGGGATGCAGTTGGCACTGAATCAATCCACCAGGATATTGGCAATATCCCTGGGAGGAGTAGATTTAGTACCATCCTGTTGTAGCTCACAGCAGTTCTGAGCATTGCCATTTAGATTCCTCACATAGCTATGGATTGGCTTGCAGTTGTCTTTGGCATCTGTGGCTATATTATGTTTGCAACTAGCTTTGTTGGATGAGGGGGTCTATGCCTCTTACTGTAGCTGGTAAGGGAGTATTTTGTTTCCTCCTTTTGTTGTACAGTATGTTAATGGCATGGGGCCACCATATTGGCTTCCTTTTCTTGGATGGGGAGCATCATGGTTCAATATTTCATGCATGAGTGGATGTGCTCAAACAGTGCCTTCATGTATGATTCAGCAGTTGTCCTTTCAGTTCCCTTCTGCATGGATGCCATGATGTTAGTCACATCTGACGTGTAGCATGACATTGGCTTTGGAGATGTGTGTTATGGAGGTTTCCTTACTGGGGTGTGGGGAAGGGATGTTGATGTTAAGGGTGGTTAGCTCATGGGCATACCTCACCACCGATGGGCTGACCATAGGTGTGGAGCATTGATGTCCCATGTTGGTAATGACCAGGTCTAGGATATTTGAGCCCCTGCTGGGACTATGGGATACTTGATCCAGGAGATTGGGAATTATGACTTCCAAGAACCATTGGGCACATATGTTGGTACACAAGTAGTTTTCATAGTTAATGGTAGGGTAGTGTAAGTCACCCAGTATTAGGGTGTTTGCTTGTATCATAATATTTCACAGCATGATTCAAAGGCTGTAGTGGGTATCATGGAGCATGGTGGGGGATCTGTAGCAAGCTATAAAATTTGTAATGCAGTCTGACCTACTGTTAGTTGCACCAAGGGCATTTCAGACACATTCTGTTGGGCAAGTAGCCTGGAGGTGTGAATATCCTTGGTAAATATGGACACTCCTCCACCTTTATTGTTTTGGTCCTGGTTTGGTGGCCAACAGGTGTGGTGAGAGATGCACCTGGTATTGCAGGGGTGCTCTCTGGAGGCTTGGATGAGGTCTCTGTTACTACACAGTTATCAATGATCTCCATTTGTAGGTGTGCATAGTGACTGTGAATGGTGAAAAAAACATTGATCCCTACACACACACACACACACACACACACACACACACACACACACACAGAGTTTTACACTTGCCATGTCTGGGCATAGAACACCTAGCTAATTAGTTTATCACACTACATCATTACACAGTTATATGATGTGCCACGGAGATTATTGGGCTACTCTTTTCAAGGGTGTATTTCAAAATGAATGACATCAGCAGGCTTGCCAAAGAAGGGCACTGGCAGTTGTAGTGACTGTGAATGGCCTCAAAGGCATTGCTCCCTACACAGACACACAAACATCAACACTTGCCATGTCTGGGAATAGAACTCCTACCTAGCAAGTTTATCACACTACAGCATTACACAGCTATAGGATGTGCCACAGAGATTACTGGCTTACTTTTTCCCCAAAGGTGTATTTCAAAGTGAATGACATCAGCAGGCTTGCCAAAGAAGGGCACTGGAGGTTGTAATGACTGTGAATGGCCTCAAAATCATTGCTCCCTACACAGGCAAACAAACACACAAACATCCACACTTGTCATATCTAAGAATAGAACTCCTACCTAACTAGTTTATCACACTACAGCATTACACAGTTATAGGACACACCGCATAAATTACTGAGCTACTATTTCCCCAAAGGTGTATTTCAAGGTGAAGACATCAGCAGGCTTTCCATAGTAGGGCAATGGGAAGTGCAGTGTGTGTGCATGGGCCATAACCCATTCATCTAGAGGCAGACACACTACACTCAGGTACACATAGGTTTATATTCCACAGATACATGTATACAACTGCTAGATGACTACTGACTTGTACAGTCATGTTGCACAGTTAGCACTAGCATGACAGACACTATAATGCTGAGGGATTCCAGAGGCAAATGTCTACGGTGATTGACATTTGCACATCATGTGGTTTTAGCCAATTAGATGTGTGCTGGGTGGGACAGGCCTCATGATGGAAGGCTCTTTGTCACTGTCACTCTGTTTCAAACATCTATGTATGTGTACTTTTGGCCTATTATAGTGTATTGTCCTTGGATATATGCGTGCATTCCTATCCAATGTGTGTGCAAAGCATGACTGATGCATATTGAGGAGTGTATGCACTAACATCTGCAACTGTCAGATATGTAAGGTCCACAGTTGTTGCCAAACATTAAGTGTGGGAGCATGCCCTGTATGACTTTTCAGTATTTTGTTGTCTGACATAGCCTTCATTTCTCTAAGTGTGGGAGCATGCCCAGTATGACCTTCTGTATTGAATGTGTGAATCCATTCCAGGTAGATTGTACTCCAGTGCGGACTTTTGTGTTCTACACCTACAGCTAACAACCTGTTTCTGCAAGATATCTGTAGATCAGTTGACAATATGGGGTCAAAATGGACAAAGGATAGTGGTTTACTGTAGGCAATTGTGTCTGTGCTGCTTCTGCTACATGGTCCTGGTGTTAACAGAGATATTCAGACATATGTACTGTTATACACTGTGATGTTTTATGTCATCAAGTACTGTCAGGTAGACATATTTTCTTGCAGTGATGTCCTGGGGAACACAGGGTAAATGCAGCTGTATCCAGGATTGTGGTCAGCAGCATACATATTCTTGCACACTCATGCCATTCTGGAGGGGAAGCTGAAGACACTTGCTGCTGAGTCTGTGTAAATGGTTCAGCACCTTGGTACACTGGTGGCAGAGGATCCCATGCTTGTACATCCATCAATGTGACAGTATGGCCATATCCTGCTGTGGCCATACCTCACAGCTGTACAGATTCACACAGGTTACCCAGAGGCAGGGTCATAATTCTGGACATTACCCCTACACATTGTGGTTTACGAGCAGGTTTGTAGCCGCCTATTCTTGTGTTTGCAACCAGGGATAGTATGTGCACATGGCTGAGTTTCGGGCTTCACACACTCCAAACCAACCATGCTCCCCCCCCCCCATTATTCTATCCTCTTCCATACATTATGTGAATATCTGATATTTTCCCTATAGTTTTCACCTCATCACAGCAGTAATTTGGTGTTGGTCCACAGTTCATGCCATAGGACATGGTGGACATGTTACTGTGATTTGTCCATATGGCCTTGCATTTAGGTTCTGTGGACTGTGTAATGTTGTTATTTGGGAGTCAATGACATAATATATATTGGCAGTATGGGTGAGACAGATGCCTTTGGCAGAGGACTGTAGGCCATTTGGTAGTGATGCAGGCCAGCTGTAGCAGGCTGTTGCATTCTGTCAGTCCTACAGTCCTAGACTGTGATACACTATTTTCCCCTGGGGTGACAAGGTAGGTATGCAAAGTGTTCATGCCAATACTTTCTGTCAGTATTGATCCAGTGGTGTAGATGCTGGCATGGTGCTGCTTACAGCTAGGGACACACCTGCATGGGACACCTGTTCTGCATGCTGCATTCTTTGGCTATTGCCATACACAGGTGGGGGTCATATTGTACTTAGAGGTACCTGTGGGTGGTGGTGGGGTGAGCTAGGTGGATGTGTGCGATGGACACTACTTGCATCTGACTCACAGATATGCATGGGGCATTCCACTTATGCTGGCTTGTGCAGGGACATCAGCTGATTCTCAATACATCATTCCTATGACCCTTGTGGTCTTCCAGGGTTGGTCATATTACATCGGTATTCCCTATTTCAAGCCCAGATAATGTGCTGCAAATGTGTATATACAATTCCAAGGGTGTGTCCATTTGACAGTTACATACTATACACTGTCTGCCTGGGGTACTTCCCCCTGTGTACTGCTTGTAAATATGGGCCGACATTCATGCCATGTCCATCTTTCAGATGGTGACACATATTACTTCCAAACATTTACTACGCCTTACTGCTGGAATGTGTTATACTGGGAAGCATTTTGTTTGGCATGGCAGTTGTGAGAACTTAGCCCTGTCATTGGCAGTACTGGACAATGGCCACCAGGGCAAACCTCACCATGTATACATACTGACCACTCTCAGACAATATACAACACACACCAACCTAATACACGCAGACCTGCATATTGTACACATGCTACAATCTATCCTGCTACCTTGGCCAGCTCAGGTAATCCGTGCTCAACTGTTATTATGCCTTCACATACGTGTTACTACATAGGATTGGGGTGGGGCATACCTGTGTGTTACTATGTGTCTACATAGAATTGGGGGGCACACCTTACTGTTACTACATTTCTACATAGGATTGGGGAGGTACACCTGACTGTTACTACGTGTCTACATAGAATTGGGGGGCACACCTTACTGTTACATTTCTACATAGGATTGGGGGGCACATTTGACTGTTACTACGTGTCTACATAGGATTGGGGGGCACACCTGACTGTTACTACATTTCTACATAGGATTGGAGGGGCACACCTGACTGTTACTACGTGTCTACATAGGATTTGGGGGGCACACCTGACTGTTACTACATTTCTATATAGGATTGGGGGGCACACCTGACTGTTACTACATTTCTACATAGGACTGGGGGGCACAACTGACTGTTACTACGTGTCTACATAGGAATGGGGGCACACCTGACTGTTACTGCATTTCTACATAGGATTGGGGGGCACACATGGCTGTTACTATGTGTCTACATAGAATAGGGGGGCACGCCTTACTGTTACTACATTTCTAAATAGGATTGCGGGGCACACCTGACTGTTACTACATGTCTACATAGGATTGGGGGGCACACCTGACTGTTACTACATTTCTGCATAGGATTAGGGGGGCACACCTGACTGTTACGACGTGTCTACATAGGACTGGGGTGGCACGCCTGACTGTTACTACATTTCTACATAGGATTGTGGGGGGGAGCACCTGACTGTTATTACATTTCTATATAGGATTGGGGGGGCACAACTGACTGTTGCTACGTGTCTACATAGGAATGGGGAGGCACACCTGACACTACATTTCTACATACCATTGGAGGGGGGGCACACATGATTGTTACTACATTTCTACATAGGATTGGGAGGCACACCTGACACCCTGACACTTGTACACATTTGCTATGACTGTACTGGTATGTCAGGTACTCCATTTCATTCTGTATTCTAACCTATCATGCTGACTAGAGGCATATCAGTGTACTACAGGTCTTAGGTTTGATTGACCTACATTTCAGTTTTTGACTTCTTACCCTTCAGAACTAACATCCCACTGCCTGACCTGTTGTAGTCTGTCTGTGTAGGCCTGGGGAGGGTTACCCATAGCCATCAATCAGAGGCCTTAGCACAGCCTTTGTTTGTGTTTGTCTACACCTGTCCTGCTGGCTGAGACTGTTGCTGGGTATGTCAGCCTCCCTGACTGGCATGTGTGTGCCATATGGACACACGTGGCCCAGCACATTTCCTGCAGTGAGTTTTGTCACCTTTTCTAGTACTGGCTACTATGCTGACACCAGTATTTGTTACAGATCTCATGCTGCTGCTATAGGTGTCTACTATCTGCTGACATCCCGTTCAGCCACCCGATTCCATTACATGCTCACATCCATACCATAGATACAAGTAAAAACACATACTACTCCATTCAGCAATTGGTAGGAAGAGTGACTTACCTTCTGGCTGTGCCAGTATTGAGGATGGTGCTGGAGGGCTGACTAGGTCAGATGCACATAGTACACTCCCTATACATGGTAAAGCACAGGGAATGTCATGTTTGGCATCCCTTTTACTGTATGTGCGAGTCAGAGAGAGGTGTCATTTCCTGGGTCCCTACTGTGTCAGTGTATGTGCTATACATTGCCTCTTTGCCAAGGCCAGGGCATACTGGGCATGTCTCCTTCTGCCTACTGGGGCAGCCTCAGATTGTTCCTCCTCTGAGTCACTCTGTGCCTGTGCAGGCCTTGGTAATGGTGGGGGGCTGTGTGACCCTGCCCCATGCTGTTTGTGCTGCAGCTGTTTCTGCAGGATCATACTGTGTATCATGGCACATACAATGACAATTTGGGTACATGTAGCTAGTGAGTGCTACAAGGCTGCACTGGATGTTTTCAGGCACTGGAACCATAACTTGAGCATCCCAAACACATGCTCTATTATGATTCTGGTCTGTGTGTGTGCCTCATTATTGAGTTCTTGTTTGGGTGTGTGTGCATTTCTGATGGGTGCCATCAGCCACGGCTCCAGTGCATCACCAGCATACCCCACTAGGTGACCATAAGGGATGTCTCCATTGGCAAATCTCTGGTACAGCTGTGTCAGATGCCAGATGTGGGAGTCATGATAACTTCCAGGGCAGCCAGCACACACATTCATTATAATGCCCTGGGCATCACACACAACCTGGCAGTTGATGGAGGGGAAGCCCTTGCGGTTGATGTAGAACCTACCCTGCTTACCTGGTGGTGCCTTGATGCATATGTGCATGCAGTCTATAGCACTATCTACCTCAGAGTATTCTGCTATTTGGTGGAAAAGATGCATATTGCTGACCAACACCTCATGGGTGTCGGGGGAAATATGCGCGCTCACCGGCATGTGCTGACATGGCATCCAGGAACTGGTGGAGTACCCAGGATGCTGATGCCTGTGAGATCCCCATGATATTCCCAGTTGGCCTTTGGAAGGTACCTGTGGCTAGTATTCTTAGGCCTACACATACTTTGGTATCCACTGGGGTGGGTTTCCCTCTGTTAGTTCTGTATGTCAGGAGTGGCCGGCACAGCTCAACAATTTGCTGTAGGAGGTCCCTGTCCACCTTATAGTGCTCCACTATTTCCAGGTCATATAGCCCCTGGTAAGTTATGCTGGGTCTATACAGTCTTCTCCGTCTCCTCACTGTGGGTTGGTCGACAGCATTCTCATCCTCACCACCCTCAGCCTCTTCCACATGTTGATGTATGATAGCTGCTGCAGTCCCTATCATTTTGTTGCTTTTGTTTGGTAAACTTTCCCTGCTTGTGTACACCAGTGGTTTAGAGTATGTGGGAAAAAAACACAGGGAAAGGTGTTTGCATAGTTTATAGTATTGTGCTGGGCTGAGCTGTTGCCTGTGTAATTGGCTGATTCTGATACATTTCACCTATCAGCTATGCTAGTTCTCCTTGATTACCTTCCTACTGCTGTTTTCCCTTCCCATTGCCTTCCTGTTTAAGCCCGGGGGCACGCCGCACAAACACAGTGCTCAAATGTGCATAGAATTGATATTTCCTGGTTTACTTTTTTTTCCCTTTAAAACCTGGTGTGTTGTGCGCATACCCGCTTAGGCAATGTAAAGAGTGCTAGGCAGCCGCTGACACACCCTGTTGCTTAGCTCTGCTAAGCTAAGGGCAAACCCAAACCACAGGGCTCCAATAAACTTATAGTATGCTTGACACCCCCCTATGATATCAGCTAACTCTTTGGCTTGGACCATGCTATTCTTGCACTTACATGGTTGGGTGCTGGCTAGCATTGAGGGGGGAATCTGGGATTCAGTATTATTCCCCTCATTTGCATAGGATTGCCTGCAAATGCATAGTTACAGGTCCCACACTGAGCCTTCCCCCTTAGCAATCACTATTCACTGGCCATGTTGTCTTCTGCCTGCCATTGAGTATAATAGCAAAATAGTGATTTTGGTTAAAATATTTATTTCAGGTTTTTTTTTTTAGTTTTGGCCCAATCCCATTTGCACGCCTCTGCCCTATGCTTAAACAGCCGAAATCGGCTAAAAAAAATTAAAAGTTATTTTTTTTTTCCTAACTGTTATCCAGGCCAGTGGCCATATATTTGGACATTGGCATGCTTTACACATACTATACACCATTTATTTGGAGCTGCCATGGCTCCGTTTTGTAGTTTGCAAAAATGTATTTGGTTACTAACCGAGTACATTTCTGCACACTACACTAGTCCTGCACAACCGGCTGACAGCTTCCTGGATTGCAAATTCACCTCATTTGCATGATTTTCACCTTCAAATAGGGTGATTTGCATAGAGGAGCTGTGTCCCTGCAGGAATAGTGCAGGAGCACTCCGGGATGTCCCTGGAGCTTATTTCTGGATAACACAGTGGCTAGATTGCCTCCAGGAGCTCCTGCACTATTCCTGCATGCCGTGCAGAGCTTGCCAAATCTGGGGGACTGTAAAAATTCATTCAGTAGCACTGTACAGATGAATTTAAATATCTGTAACTAACTAAATAACTATATATTGAGCTGAAGCCACATATGAATTAAATCAAGAACTGTCAGTTTTCCATAATGAAAATGTGGAACACTACCTATCATGATGTAGAACAAATAAGCACAGAATGGAGCCCTTGCTAACAGCTGTAGCTAGGAGGCTCACAGTATGGTTGACATGCAGTAGTATATACTTACAAAAATGATTTTTATGAAATAACATGATTTAGTATTATTTACTATGATTATTAATTAGCTAACAAAAGTTATTAACTCTGACTGTGACACCGCCTTTCAGTATGGAACAACATGGAACATGGACAAAGACTTTTTTAAGTCTCGGAATAAGAAACGTTCTTTATAATAAGGTACATTTGAAAGTCATGGGAATGGCAATTTCACATAATGAATTAAGGATATGAGCTGCTAACAAATTTTATGTTTTAGTCCAAAATGTGCTTCCTTCAGAATTCCAATTGCCTACCGTGCAACTAATCAAGTCCCCCTATCCAGAAAGTGCTACCGGGTCATTCTTAAAAACAGACGCTTGAACTTGGTGGGGTTACCAGTTGGCAAATGAACAAAGTTAGAAAAAAATAAAAATAATACAGCACTAAACATAAATAAGGATAGAGCCCTGCGGTAAAGCACTTACTGTTAAGTTTAATACTATCTACTACAGTAGCAATTTCTGTTGCACATATAACTTTTTGCATCCATCTAGAAAAACTAGTGGAAGTGCAAACTTCATGCAAAGTTTTAATATAACAGAATGATCAGAAGTTTTAATGCATCTGGAAACCACTATATTGCTTTATGAGAGACTTCATAACAGAAAGATGACTTTTATTTTGCTGGGCACTTCACAGGAAATGCCAAAAATGTGCGAGTAGATGTAATATTTGCATAATATCAATACAGACTCGATCATTCTGTTATGGAAATTACAATTTTAAAGTTGAATATTTATTTATAATGGCAAATGCATAATGTTTTATAGTAGAATTAAATATGTTTTCAAAATAAGGTGGTTTAGTCACACAGTACCATGTCATATAATACAGATTGGATCACACAACATAACTTGAAGCTTGCAAGTTTATTTTCTATACTTTTTGGACTCTTGAAGTTACACACGTCTACCTTACTTACAACGGCTTATACCAACATTTATAACTGTTCCTGCTAAGACACTGGGAGGTCTAGCACAGTTTTTAAGGTCATACTAAATGTGTAGTGCTGGATTTTTCTGTTTAGATCTGCGCTGATTTCTAATCTATAAGGTATGGAGTATATGTGTTTGCTAAGTTAGGCATTAACAAAAGAGTGTCTGAAGTTCAGTCAGGAGGTCACCCAGGAATAATACATTCTGTGTCACCACAAAAATGTGCACTCAAATCTTAATTTTGCTAAGATATTTTACTATACTATTACGAGACAGCGCTTACAAGAATACAGCTTGCACAGACGCTAATCTAAATTTCTGATTTTGTTTTCTGGTAACATTCTTACGGCTCATTTGTCCTGTTATGTATAGAAGTGCTAGTACTCCAAGAAATATGCGAAAATCCCTTCTTGACACATTAACTAGTTTAAATTCACGTGACTGTATTGCACAGAAATGTCTGCAGACTTTATTTCTTTCTTTTCAAGAATATGATTAATTTTGCTTCAAAATGTTGCTCTATCCATGCTAGAATTTCTTATTTTGTAAGCAAACTGCATTATTTACAGTAAGCAAAGAAATGCTTTAACACATTCTCAGCCTCCGGGTAAAGGAAGCAGGCATAAATCCCTTATTTTATATCAGCTTTCTAAGTGAAATGCACTGCTAGACCCACACCACTCATTTTTGCCTGTTGTCCCATATATTATTTCAAGGTTTGTTCCTGAATTTTTGAGATGATGAGAACAATGTTTTGTGGCTATTTATGACTAAAGGGTTACAGACCAAATGGCAACAAAACTTGGCATTCTTGATACTACTGCCATTTCTGAAAGTGTATAAATGCTTTAACCCATATAGGTATTTTTTTAGTTTTTTATTAGTGATCAGTTTTTCCTATAACCGTAACTGTTTTTTTTTTCTTTTGATTACTAAAGTGGATAAAAGAGATCAAATTACAGTTCTCAAAATAAGCTATGTTATTGCTAACTTGAACTTGAAACATTTTCTTTGTACACTGAACTGTTTATAAGAGGCTAATAGAACGTTTTAGTTGTTTGGAGGCCAACGTATGCAGAATTATATTGTCCCCTGTCTTTCCAGACAAATAAAAATATACTTAAGTAAAAACTAAAGAAATAAATGACTGCAGCATTGGGCTTCAGTGACAAGCAACAAATTCATTAATGTCTTGGCCTAGTAAAATAGCAGGGTCCAAGTAAAATGCACTATAGATCTCAAAATATAGCTAGTTGTCAAAGTAAAAGGTTTTTGAATGGCTTAAGGTACTTACACCATCTGCACTAAGTGCATACTTTAAACGGTATGTGTTTTCTTCTTTATAATGTCACCACTGTACTGACATTACCAGTTTTGAACTGATTTTATGCAGAAATCTGTAACATAACATTTTAATATGCTACATACGTAGGTCCTCTGATGGTAAAACTGACAACAGCTAGAATGATGTTAGTCACATAAAAAAGAAACTTTTGATTGGAATTTGCATAAAATATCTCTAACACTTTTTGCTGCTTTTCACTCAGTGACAGATACTGCATGTCAAGGCCTTAAAACCTCAAAGAACAATTATGCTATTGTACCTCTCAGAGGATTACCGGGGTGTGTCTATGGTGGAAAAGTGCTATTAGAGCTTTGAACATTTATTAAAAGACAGCCCAAGGGGCTCTTTATCAACTCATTTTACAAAGAATGTCTGGGCTTTAAGTGTCTGAAAGTACATTTGCTGAACTCACTGACTTTGTACTTTTTTAAAGAAAAGAGCTAATGGTTAATGGGTAAAATAATGGCACATTTACATTTGTTACTACTAATTGGAATACTTTTCATATAAAAGCACAATTGCGTTTATTATTACACTTAAGCAGAACACCCAGTAAAACAATGATAATCCATCAAGTCAATGTACCAGAAATATTGAGTGGGCTATTGTCTGAACAAAATACTTGCAGTATTTTCTGATCAGTTAACATTTCAGAAGGAAATGAACAGTTCTAAGTTAGAAAAGGAATTACTAAATATATTCAGTGCTAGACTGATATGAATTAAAACCACATATATTGTGTGTGCATGTATGTATATATATATATATATATATATATATATATATATATATATATATATATATATATATATATATATATGTGCGTGTGTGTGTGTGTGTGTGTGTGTGTGTGTGTGTGTGTGTGTGTGTGCATGGACAGAGAGAGACAGAATTTAATTTGTCCATTAGAAAGCATTGTACCTTAAATTAATTAAAAAGAATATGTCATCAAATTCAAGGTATTAATCGATCAGTCATAAGTGGAGCATGTGAGCAAGCACCTTATGTTAAAACACTGGCTGCCCATATGTCATGTGCATTTCATAGAAGCTATTGTATTTGAAACACAATTTTGAATGAAATGATGCAAAATTGTATAATATGATATAAAAGAGCAAAAAGAAAGTTAGTTATTTTTAGTATTTTAAAAGTGCATATTGTTTTCAGTTCATGTATAAAATGTTTAAATGACTTGGTGAGAGAGATTTTTTCACCATTTTGACATCCAGATTAGCTACTCAGATGTACAGTACACAAACATTTTTTGCTAATATCAAGAAGTTTCCTTTACTTTCTTTGTATATCACACCAGGTTGACTAAATTTTGACAGCAGAGGATGAGCTGAGCCTATAGATAAGTGTCTTCTCTCATGGGATAATTTGAGTTATACTCTTTTGGGAGGTAGGACAAATTAAAAGCATTAGATTGTAATATATATATATATATATATATATATATATATATATATATATATATATATATATATATATATATATATATCATCTATATATATCTAGAGAGATATGTACATATAAAGACAGATGGATAGATTTTTTTTTTAAAAGTTCGATTTATGCCATTCTAACAGGCATGTTCACACTGTTTATAAAATTATCTGAAGTTATGTAGTTCATTTTTCTTTAATTTTCACATCTGTGGTTATCAATTTTATTTTGTAGTGGTAAAATAACTTGCTTTCAAAATAAAATGTGCATGTGCTTATAGCATTTAGTTCTGTATTGCTTTATGTCTGCATATGAGAGGGCATGAACACATGTTTTTGAATGTGTCTGTGTGTGTGCATGCAGGTGTGTGTGTGTGTGTGTGTGTGTGTGTGTGTGTGTGTGTGTGATATGTGAACTAACAAAACTGCATATTCTGAATTTAGCAAAACAGGAATAACATAAAAATATAATATCTTACTAAAAATGCTGCCGACAATGGATGTTGTAAAAGTCAATGTGAGAATAAATAATTGCTTTGTTACTAATAAGTAAGTGCTTATCTAAACTAAAAGTGTTGTAGTCAAATTCTTATTTAGAGAAATGTTGCAATAATTATAACTTTTATGCAAGTTATATACGAACTACAATAAACTCTTTGAAGCAGCTTTGAGGTGTCACTCTACACTAAATCATAAGGTATGATCAGAAGCACTGGTTTTGGATATCAAGGAAAAATAAAAAAGAGTTGTCCACTTCAGCTAGAATATCAAGAGAAGAGGGTCTTAGTCAAGTCCTACTCCAATAGTTTTGGCTCCTGAAGTTTGAAACTCATGGAGCCCAACAATATGTATACAAGGAAGCCACTTGGAAACTGCACTGCACCATGGTCAATGGCCATAGAGGAGTCTTGGAAGTATAGGAAAACAATTGTTTATACCCTGTTGAATGACGGACACAATCCCTGGGTGTTGCCTCCTGTACAGGGGTCTGGAGGAAATATTGGGCCTACTGTTGACTGAGACTTATGACTGTTGGAAAGATAGTAATCCAAAATTGATTAAAAAACTTTGCCGACACCTCATATGCTAAGCAATATTTGACTATGGCAGTCTAATCCTTCTTCTATGCAGATTAAATGTATGGCAATTGCCAGTAATAAAGTGAAGTCCATAATTAAGTATCTGACAAAATGGCAAAAGGCTGAAAGTTTACCTGCGTCCAGGAAAATTCCTTAAGTTACTGAAATCAGTTTTTACTTCAGGGTAGTAAATTTCAGTCTCAAACTTTCCATTGCTCATATCTAACCATCGCATTTAAAACAATTTTAACTTTTTTGCACACCTCCATAAAAAAATAAATTCTGGCCTCTGTATGGTGGGGTGCATTAAGAGCACAGTAACATCTGCTGCATTGTTCATATCTGTGTAACATAACAGTTTGTCATGGGCCAGAGACAGAATGATGTCTTGCTGTACTCGAAGGAACACCAGACAGAAAGGTTTGACAAAAGATTAATTCAACATAAAATAATGCATTTTATACATATTATTGCATATGTTGTTTAATGACTATGGCTTCAGGAGCAGTTACTTGCTGTCAAGCACTTGGCAGATGCTGATGCTGTGTTTGAAAGAAAATTCTTTTTCTTTCAGAAAATTATATGGATTACAATTGACACAAGCTGTACAATCAGAAGTCCTTTTGTATTCCCCTAATTAAATCTACAATATGCAAATTGTCATTTTCTACCAGTGCTTAAAACTATTCTGAAAAATGTCATTGTATTCTCTAAAAGGTAGAAATAAAAAAAAATAACTGCAGTCAAAAATATGAAATTGCATTCTTCTTTTATTTTTATACATTTGATATGAACAGAGAAAGAAGCAAGTATCATGTTACACCCCGTACTATTTAGTAAATTCAAGTGCACCACGATTCCTAGCATCACTCACTCACACACACACACACACACACACACACACACACACACACACACACACACACACACACACACACTCACACATACACCCCAACACACACATACAGCAAACAGATATAGAATAATCATACAGTTTGCCAAGTAGTAAGTGGATTGGTGAAGTGTTACTACCTTCAAAATCATAGCTCATCATTTGTACTGTAGTTAGTGTTATGCTGCTTATACCATTATAGTGTAATTTTAATTGGTCATGGCTGTGCAGCAGAGGAGTTACTGCTGTATGGAATGTCACAACAAAGCACCTGATGGGAAACACGTGTTATGCTTGTTTCTACTATGAAGAGATGACCGGTAAAGCACTGTATTAGTCACTTGTATTAGTTGCTTTTATGTTTTTTGTGATCACCTGTAATTCATTTCTTTGAGGTGATAATGTTGTGGATGACTTAAAAACAAGGATTGATGTAGGCTTATGTAGATTGTATACATGCAGACACACTCACACACACGTATTTCTACTCACACACAGCAACAAAAACAACTTTAGCATAATATTGATGTACCGCACACTCTTTTTGAATATATTTCCTTAAATTATTTATTTTTTTTACTACCTTATGCCATACATGTGGCACCTTGAAATTCTTCACTGATGAATTTGTGGAAAATATTAAGTTGAAGTATGCCTTGGACTTTTAACAAAATGATTATCATATGTTTCATAAACCTGCATTGTTTACTATGATTATACAGCATACATACCAGAATATATGTCTCTGTCTCCAATAGAACTATATATATATATATATATATATATATATATATATATATATATATATGTACACACACACACACACACACACACACATATATATATATATATATATATATATATATATATATATATATTGTGTGTCTGTGTTTCACTTGGGCTAGTCCTTGTGTAATAGAACAATTGTCTTGTGCATACACTAGGTACTGTTTCCAAACAGCATGACACATTTCCTCTCACTTGCAATGGTCTTTACTTTGAACCTGTAAAAAGCCACATTAAAGTACGTCCTATATATTGTTTGCTTGTGGTGAGCCTGTTTCTGGTCATTTATTTCATTCTGTTGATTTTACCTCACTGTGCTACCATACTATTAGGCCTTTGATTAAAGGATACATTGGAACTATTGACTGGATAAGAGATCATACTTGCATTGGTCAAATAAATATTAGTTGTTAGCAAACTTATATAGGAACAGTGGGAGTGGAAGTGTGCATTAATCAATCTACAGCAACTCTTAAAACTCTTAAAGAAGCCCTGATATGTAAATCCTTATACTCTTTTCAATTTCAAGTTGAATCCCTTTTCCAAAATACCACTGCCGTTTAATATCACAATAACAGCAATGTTTCTGGCAATGATTGTCACAACAAGAGTCAGAGTATGCCTTACAGTCTGTAGTGATTTTATTTTATGAACATATTTAAGTTAGACAGTTACTAGATATGCAAATTTTAAGGATGTGTTAAAACATAAATAAGGAGGCTCAGAAATGAAGCTGCAAAAAATCATGTGCTACATACTCTATTACTTGTCAGTTTAAGTATATATATATATATATATATATATATATATATATATATATATATATATATATATATATACATAGAAAGAGAAAGATACATATATGGCTTCAAAGCAGGCAGAATACAATGGCAAATGACAGGGAAGTGTAATTTTCCCTAGTATGCATATTTTTTCAGAAGGATATTCTGTTATTGTGCAGACTGTTTTAGATTACATACAGCCTTGAAACTAAACACAGAAGTACCATAAATACATGCCTTGCTGACACATATATAAGTAAGATATATAGTCATATAAATGTTTGAAGTAACAGTGATATAATTTATAATCGGTATAGTAGTTTTAATAAAAGTTTTAAAGAGAGAAAGTCCAATGTAATAATTGGAAATGCAGATTAGCTTTTGATTTTTTATTAGATGGCAAAAGTGGATTTCATTTTTGTTTAAATTTCCATCCATAATTTATGTTTATGAGGCGGTTACCTAGTTTGATTACTGAGCTAAACCAAGAAGCAGCTAAAGGATTTTGCAGCAGACTTTGGATGTATTCATGATACTGGTTTGACATTCACATTTAAAAGCTAAGCACAGTAAAGTAGATCACTTGAACTCTTTTACAGTAAAAAATGTTATTACAGATAAGTTCATAGATTAGTAGTAGGCTAACTGTCCCACTACCCCTGTGAGACATTTTAAGCTTAGCCAATTACCCCATATAAAAATCACACCCTGTCTGTAAGGTAAACACCTTCACCGTTATGCCAGTCTCCCCTCTTCCTGGTGACATTTTAAAATTTTGCTAAAGTGTCTTTTGAAAGTATAATTGCAATTTGAAACAAATGAAGGATGCATCTGATGATGTCTGAATTGTATCTCTGTACCATTTCATCATATCTGTATATGTACATAAGTGTGTGTGTGTGTGTGTGTGTGTGTGTGTGTGTGTGTGTGTGTGTGTGTGTGAGTGTGTTTTATATCAGGTAATGCTTTTAGTCATCTAGATTCATAACTTCATAGTTTCTTTATTGTAATATTCACATTACATAAATGCAAATTGCACACCTGAAAGTTTCATACCTAGCAAAGCTGTAGGGATTAAGGCTCTTCAAACTTTGTAACTCTGTTTTGAAATGAGGCCTTAACAAAGCCCTAAAATGGAGAAACTGGTCTATTAATGATGGATAAACTATACTTGGCTTTAAATAATTAAGTTTTAACTTGCAATAAAAATATAACAATAAAGCAAAATAAATGATGCTGCATAGTTGTGTAGAATTGTTTTTAGCACACATCACTGAAATATAGTACTCATCTACAATAACACAATTAGGACATGTAAAACATTTATACTAGCTAATTTGATAATTCCACTAAATCTTGAGATGAACTGGCAATTACTAGCATGTTTTCTGGCACCAAACTACTTATGTTTGAACTTTATTCACTGAGGTTAAATTAATTTAATATAGGTCAAATGGCTATAAAGAATTTGACAAAGAGGAATGCTCATTCCCTTCAATCAGTTACAAAAGATCATGAGTATGTGTTGCGGCTTCACATATATTTATCTATATATATTTTAATAAGGTACAATCCAGTGCCTAAAACTGCTGCTTTTCATGAGTGACCCAGGAGTTATTGCCTGGCTAAATGATTTTCCTAGCGTCACATTTTATACAACTGAACATTAAGGGAGTTAAACCCAGGTCTAGAGGACAAAGCTCATTAACAGCTCATTGCTTTAACCATCTGTGCTCTTCTGCCAGGCACCAAAATGAAACAGCACCCCAAGCAAGAATCAAATGATGACAGTAAGTTAATGAGGCAGTGCATAAGTGAGCTGTTTATTTTTTGATTGAATGAGTTTGGTCGTAATTGAGAGAGTGCATCCAAATTGTGTTTAATGTTGTATGAGTAATACTTCAGAAATAAATATCTTTAAAAAGTATGGTTGTGATGCCAGATTTGCATTTCGTTGTTCTTATACAAAGTATGTGCCTGGGAAATCAGAATGCTTACCAGGTTATACTTTTATTTTATTTTTTATACATTTATTAACCATGAAAATCCAGTGGGCACAACTGACCCTTTACAGGGGTGACACCAGAGCACTGCCTAGTAAAGTGACCTCCTCAGAGTCACACAGTAGGCAAATGGGAAGAGGAAGGGATCAGTCCCTGTGCCAGTGACTACAGGAAGCAGCTCAGAGACAGCTCAGGACCTTAATTTTCTGTGCCAACTGCCGATCAGATGTGGCACTGCTTACCTTCGAACACACCTGAATAGCAGCTACAGTATGCTTAGGTAAAATGATGCATTGTGTTTCTTAGGAAAAATCAAGAACCAGCGTATTGTAAGTAAACCAAAGACTGGATATTTAATTTCCTGATTCCACAGATAGCATAAGTATACACTTCAAAATGCTAATCATATTGTTTTACTAATAAAGTATGACATCGCTGATGTCCATAGTATTATTGTATGTATATTTCAGAAGATCAGAACTTGGAATAATTGTCAACATACCACTGTCTTGTGCTGCAATAAAATCTCAGCAGTCTGAACAAAAATACATATTGAATTCTCCCATAATATTTACACTGTTCAGTATATCTGGTACCTTCAAGAGTGTAGCCAGGAATACTTTTTGTGCACATCTAACTAAAGATATATATATATATATATATATATATATATATATATATATATATATATATATATATATATATATATATATATTGAAAGCTCTTCTTTTGTTGAATGGTGCTTTTGTTGACATCTGCTTAGTAGATATAGATACAATGTGGTCAACTAAACAGATGGCCGACACCTGTTGACAAAAGTAGCAGATCAAATGATTCTTGGGACTATGGAATTTACCCTTTCCCCAAGAACTGTGCAATTTCAGAGCTAGAATATAGAATTAGCAGGGGATAGTTTTGTGGGGGGGGGTCTTGCCCCTGAAAAAAAAAAAAAACATTTGATGTTAAAAATACAATGTTTTCTTTTTCATTTTGTGTTAAGCTTTTTGCATGCACCAAAACTGATGCTTGGCGGATGCGTAGTAATATGTTGACATGCATAATGGTTGTCATTTGGTGTCGACATTATTCATGTCCATATTAGTGCTGTTTGAAAATGGTAAGTAAACCATATATATTTATATTGTACCTCAGAAATGTTACAGCTTACGAATATTAGAATATATCTACAATGACCTTAACTCATCTTGAAAGTTAGATTTGTACATAAACTGCGTCAAGATAGCTCATTTGAAAAAA